>NC_056728.1:888527788-888562788 GCF_019279795.1 Protopterus annectens | reverse complement strand
TCTCGGTGTTTTGGGTGTCGGCTTTGTGGCGTGTCAGTGTAGTGAAGGGGACCTATATATATATATATATATATATATATATATATATATATATATATATATATATATATATATATATATATATATATATATACATACATGTAAAATACACACAAACACGCACACATACATATATTACACGTTGTGTATATAGAAAGAGAGAGATATGAATTATATACAAGTAGATAGATATAAAATCTTTTCATTTTATTAGTAATCTGGTCATGATGGAATATAGGTTTAGTTGTTTATCTGCATATCCTTCATTCACTAGGGTAAACGTTTCCCAGGTTTTGTATTGGGACTCCCAATATCAGTTCTCAATAACATTTCTGCTTCACCCAGAGGATTTAACAGATGTATGGCTGCAGTATTTTTTCACCCGAGAGTGATAAGTATCCAAGTGATTCCTTATCTGGAGTGCAACAAAATGAAAGCCATCTCTTTTCTAATGCTTACATCTCACAATTCCTCAGACTTGCAGTGCTTGCAGAACCAAGATATTTTCCTTAGTTACCAGAAGTCAAGACCTATTCCTGTGTTGGTTCAAGGGATTTCTAGTCACTATACTGCATGTCTAATAATGCTTAATATGCATAGTTCATGATAGACTATAACCAATGATAAGCATTTTAGTTTTTGATACTTTAAAACAGAAACAACAGACAGGGCATTTCTCAAAGCTCTGGATTACAACCCTTCCTCTGTAACCATGTTGTATTTTACATGAAGAAGATACAATGGTACCTTATGGTACTATAGAATCAAGGTGCACCTTCTTTGGGATATTTCTTATACTTAATTTTGGCTTTGTGTGATATCTGAGCTCGCAGCTCATATACTCAGCAGCTATTTCTCATATTGTGCTGCTGTGAGTGCTTTGCAATTTGCATTACTACATTCTTGAACTATTCTTATTTATTATCAGAAAATGCAGCATGTTTTGAAAACTATTTGGCAGCTACCTTACACCCTTCATGTTGGGGTACCAAGCTCGCCACACCCCACAGATTTAATTATTTTCACTTTGACTGCTATGTAACAGAGAAAGGTTAAACACTTACAGGCAATAAAGCCTGCCTTGCTCTTACTGTGGAAGGCTGAAGTACTGGACCAACTCTTAAGCAGACAAATGCAGGCAACATCTCTCTCATACCTGCCTCAATGAAATGTAGAATGAGCAAACAGACAATCAAGTAGTTAAGCTCAAGCAACTGTATTATGAGCTGTTGAGACACAAGTTGTTGCCTGTATCTTCCTCTTCTTTTGGCTGCTCCCATTAGGGGTTGCCACAGCGGATCAACTGTTTCCTCTGGGTGAAGTAGAATTGTTATTGAGAACTGATATTGGGAATCCCAACACAAAACCTGGGAAACAACATTTCTTCCTGTCCTCTGCATCTTGCTCTGTCACACCAACCACCTGCATGTCCTCTCTCATCGCATCCATAAACCTTATCTTAGGCCTTCCTCTTTTCCTGTTACCTGGCAGCTTCATCCTTAGCATTTTTTCCCAAAATACTCTGCATCCCTCCTCAGCACATGTCCAAACCAACGTAATCTTGCCTCTCTGGCTTTGTCTCCAAGCCTTCCATCCTGGGCTAACCCTCTAATATACTTATTCCTAATCCTGTCCATCCTCTTCACACCCAGTGCAAATCTTTACATCTTCAACTCTGCCACATCAAGCTGCGACTCTTGCCTTTTTGTCAATGTCACCGTCTCCAACCCATATAACATAGCTGGTCTCACTACCCTCTTGTAGACCTTCCCTTTCACTCTTACTGGTACTCATCTGTCACAAATCACTCCTGACGCTCTTCTCCACCCACTCCATCCTGCCTGTACTCTCTTCTTCACCTCTCTTCCACACTCACCATTACTCTGAACTGTTGATCCCAAGCATTTAAACTCATCCACCTTCACCACCTCTACTCCATGCATCCTCACCATTCCTCTTTCATCCCTCTCATTCACACACATATATTCTGTCTTAGTCCTGCTGTCCTTCATTCCTCTTCTCTCTAGAGCATATCTCCACCTTGCCAGGGTCTCCTCCACCTGTTCCCTACTCTCACTACAGATCACAATGTCATCTGCAAACATCATAGTCCACGGGGACTCCTGTCCGATCTAGTCTGTCAACCTGTCCATCACCATTGCAAATAAGAAAGGGCTCAGAGTTGATCCTTGATGTAATCCCACCTCCACCTTAAATGCATCCGTCACTCTCACCACAGATCTCACCACTGTCACACTACCCTCGTGCATATCCTGTACCACTCTTACATACTTCTCTGGCACTCCCGACTTCCTCATACAATACCACAACTCCTCTCTAGGCACCCTCTCATATGCTTTCTCTAAGTCTACAAAAACACAATGCAATTCCTTCCGACATTCTCTGTACTTCTCCAGCAACATTCTCAGAGCAAACATCGGATCTGTAGTGCTCTTTCCTGGCATGAAACCATACTGCTGATCACTAATCATCACCTCCCTTCTTAACCTAGCTTCCACTACACTTTCCCATAACATCATGCTGTGACTGATCAATTTAATCCCTCTGTAGTTACTACAGATCTGCACATCACCCTTATTCTTAAAAATCGGTACTAAAACACTTTTTCTCCATTCCTCCGGCATCCTCTCACTTTCCAAGATTTCATTAAACAATTTAGTTAAAAACTCCACTGCCATTTCACCTAAACACCTCCATGCTTCCACAGGTATGTCATCTGGACCAGCAGCCTTTCCATTCTTCATCCTCTTCATAGCTGTCCTTACTTCCTCCTTGCTAATCCACTGCACTTCATGATTCACTATCTGCACATCATCCAACCTTCTCTCCCTCTCATTCTCTTCATTCATCAGCCCCTGAAAATACTCTTTCCAACTGCTCAACACACTCTCCTCACTTGTGAGTACGTTTCCCTCATTATCCTTTATCACCTTTACCTGTTGCACATATTTACTATCTCAGTCCCTCTGTCTAGCCAATCGGTACAGGTCCTTTTCTTCCTCCTTAGTGTCCAACCTTTCATACAACTCTTCATACACCTTATCCTTAGCCTTCGCCACCTTTCTCTTTGCCATGCACCTCATTGCCTTATACTCTTGTCTACTTTCTTCATCTCTCTGACAATCCCACTTCTTCTTCGCCAACCTCTTTCTCTGTATACTCTCCTGTACTTCTTCATTCCACCACCAGGTCTCCTTGTCCTCCTTCCTCTTTCCAGATGTCACACCAAGCACCCTTCTAGCCATCTCTCTTACTAGCTCTGCTGTAGTTACCCAGCTATTCGGTAACTCTTCACTGCCACCCAGTGCTTGTCTTAACTCTTCCCTGAACTCCACCTCACAATTACCCTTTTTCAATTTCCACCATTTGATCCTTGGTGCTGCCCTCACACTCATCCTCCTCTTCTTGATCACCAATGTCATCCTACAAACCACCATCCTATGCTGCCTAACTACACTTTCCCCTGCCACCACTTTACAGTCTCCAATCTCCTTCTGTCCCTTCTACATAAGATGTAATCCACCTGTGTGCATCTTCCTCCACTCTTGTAGGTCACCCTATGCTCCTCCCTCTTGTTAAAATACGTATTCATCACAGCCATGTCCATCCTTTTTGCAAAATCCACTACCATCTGACCTTCTGCATTCCTTTGCTTAACACCATACCTACCTATCACTTCCTCATTCCCTCTGTTCCCTTCACCAACATGCCCATTGAAAGCTGCTCCGATCACCAGTCTCTCACCCTTGGGTACAGTCATCACCACTTCATCCAACTCACTCCAAAATTTTTCTTTCTCATCCATCGCACACCCAACTTTGGAGCATATGCACTAACAACATTCATCATTACACCATCAATTTCCAGCTTCATAAACATCACTCTATCTGACACTCTTTTCACCTCCAAAACATTCTTAGCATACTGTTCCTTCAGGATAATGCCAACGCCATTTCTCCTCAACAATTTGAACCCGCCTCCGATACACCTAGCCTTGCTCCCATTCCATCTGGTCTCTTGCACATACAATATACCAACCTTCCTTCGGTCCATCATATCAGCTAGCTCTCTCCCTATACCAGTCATACTGCCAACATTCAAAGTTCCAACCCTCACTATCACAGTCCTAGCCTTTACCTGCCTTCGGGCATGCCTTCACCCTCTTCTCCTCCTTCGGCCAACAGTAGCCCAATTTCTGCCAACACCCTGTTTGCCAACAGTACTGGTGGCGGTCATTGTTAACCCGGGCCTCGACCGATCCAGTATGTATATCTGTACTGTTGTCCGCATGTATGATTTGGAAAAATTTTACACCAGATGCCCTTCCTGATGCAACTCTCCCCATTTATCCGGGCTTGGGACTAGCACAAAGAAATGCACTGGCTTGTGCATCCCCAGAGGCTGGATTGCTGGCTGCATCTTACTACTGTTTTTTCACCATTGTGTGTCCTTTCAGAAAGATTGCATTCCAAAATGGGGACATGTTACTTGTTTTTTATCACCAACACAGGGGAATCAGCTGTCTTTATACATTTTCAGGCTGTTGTTGCACCTGGTTTTAGATATGCTAGGGTAAAATATAATCAGTTGTGCAGATACAAACTAATAAAGAAAAATGTAAGAAAAATAAAAGCTCTTAAATAAATGTTTTTCCTTAATGTTACACTGCACAGTATCTACCTTAAAATTCAGAAAAAAAGGCTCATTGCTCCTGGTAATTGCCCATCACAGGCCAGTCAATTATCTCTTGAGTGAGAAAATGTGATTCATATGTAGCTATACCCCCAGTGATAAGAATCTCATTATCATCTCATTAGCATGTCTCTAAATGGCACATTAGATGACAGTAGTGCTCTGCTTAGTAGCGCACGTCTCATTGGCAAAGGCACACCCCTACATTCTCTGACATACTCACACTCATTCAGACCATACCTCTCAAGTGTACCTCATTACGAGAAACGTAATCATTTGGGGTCATAAAAAGTTCATGTTCCTTAAACTTCTACATTGAAAGGGTCTGTCGCACATTCAGTGTTAGGATATTTTTAGCTGATATTCATGGGAAATAGGAATAAATCATATTAATTCACTAAAATATCTTTTTTATAAGTAAAACTAGCATATTTTAACCATCCTATGACCTTCCTAGATGAAGATGTTATCAAGCTGTTAGTATGTGTTCCACATTTTACCCATTTGTTCCACATTATGAGGGCTACTGTTCCTCATTTTGGAGATGGAAGGTTGAGAGCTCTGATTCAGACACCAGTGCCCACACACAGGATCACATCTCAACCAATTAACAAACAAGCCCTCCCAAACCAGCACACATTCAACCACATGCATATACCAACACAGACAAATCCATACTCTCAGTTCCATTTCTAACCCTGTAGTGGAACCACCTAAACATAGACACAGACAGGCACACATTTATACAGCTTCATTTATGCCCCTGTAGACATGCACGCATGTCCACACACACACACACACACACACACACACACACACACACACACACACACACACACACACACACACACACATACATGTACTAACATTCCTCCAGCCCCCACATCTTCACTGAATGTACCAGCACAGCAAATACTCCAACAGGAGTGGATGGGGGTCACTATTTTCTCAAGCAATCAAATTTTGTATGGCTGAGTGACACTCTTAGTAGCTTGACTGAGCAAACTGGGAGCTGCTTACATTTCTAGGGGAAACAAATCGCTAATTTGAATCAGCCACTCCGCAGATTACTGCATTATCATGCAGCTTTAAATGGAAGACCCCCCCCCATCCCCATGTTTAGGCCACCATGGGGGAGGAAAATCTCAGTGACAGAGTGGCAAAAGAATCAGAAAGATTTTCTATAATGAGGAAAACAGATATTTTAAGGCACACAGTAAGATTTTCTGAATAAACTTAGCCCTAGTACAGAGTGTGCTCCTCAAACTATTTTGTAACACAACAGAAAGAAGGAAGCTACTCTGTGCATGATGTGTACTCACATTTTTTGAGTGGGTTAGTTCTGTCGCAGAGAAATTAACCCATTATTTACAGGCCCACAGAATGTGTGGCACAATAAGGAAATGCTTGATTTGTCCTTTCTTAGGATTCTTGTGCAGATATTCAGTGAGTATAAACCTGCATTCAAGTATTACTGCTGATGGCCTAACAATTATGTTTACAGGGTTTCAGGCATTGATGAAGAATAACATCCTTTCAGGTATTATCACTAAGGAGTTTTGTTTCAAATTCAAAAGTGCAGGATGAAAATCCAATCCAGCTCAAGGATTCTGTGTTATGCATGGAAATTATAAGGTGTTGTAGTACTTGTATCGTATCGTACAGAATTTTCTTTAAAACACATGTCACTATGTGCTCAGAATCTTTTCAGAAGTATTACCTGCATGCATGTCAATTAGAAGTGCATGCGTGTAAATGAAAGGTATCCATCATGTCTGTTTTTGTTCATTCTAGGTTAGAAAGCTTATCAGCGACTTTGCCATTATTTTGTCCATTTTGCTTTTCTGTGGAGTCGATGCACTGGTAGGTGTGGACACACCCAAGCTTCTTGTGCCAAGTGAATTCAAGGTATGTCAAATGTTTACTTTGCCTTAGTGCCACTTTAGCAGAGTCAATGCCAGTGTTTTGTATCACATAAATTACTATCTTTGCATCATGTTCTTACTGCTTTCAAGCTTCTGTATCTAGGGTTATCTTGCTGTGATACCTGACCTTCAGATAAAATTGACGTTTTTAGAAAGCTCATTGTCCTCTCATTACTGCTGACCTTGAATGCTGCTTTACCAGATTTCTTGTCTTTATTGTTCTGCTTCGAATTGAAGTTCTAAGATAATTATTTAAAATAGGTGGTGTACTGTTTCAGATAATATTTGGCATGTTGTTTAGTAGTGAGTACCATTTTGTCTGATCAGTGCTTGCTAGGTGAAAGTGATGCAGACATTATGTTGTAGGTGAAAACATTCCAACTAAAGCTTTCAATGGTTTCCCTTTTTTTCCTCGAGTGTAAAGTAGACAAGGTTACCAAATGGTCAGCTGCGGCTTTTCTCAGAAAGCGAAACAGTGCTAATACTGATTCACAGTTTTCTTTTTCCATGGCTTAGCAGATGTGGATTTGCTTTACATACGTAACAGAGACAAGCTAACAAAGACTCCCACATGACATGGTATAGCAGCTTGACCTCTTAAAATGACTTTTATTGTATTTTTCATTCTGAAAAGGGTTCAAGTTGTGTTCATTCCAATGTAACTTCATCATTTAACACAACAATCCCTAGTAGAACCAATCAACTCTGAATAGAGGACTCCAAGACTACAGTTTATATGTACCTGCATAGCCTCTGAACACAGTAACAGTATATTAGATTAGTGTAACTCTTCTTGTCATACTTGGAGAACTGAGCATCAGATACTTTGCTCATGGTGAGCCCAAGAGCTTTTTTTCAGACTTTCTGTTTGTTTTCTTGAACTTATCAGCAAGAACCACAGGGAAAGTGGTACGCATGAATGCCATTAACCACAAACCTGCTTGTCTAGAAGGCGAAGCAGCATAACTTGTATACATATATATATATATATATATATATATATATATATATATATATATATATATATGTTCTGCATATTTTTTCTTTTGTTTAATTAGTAATCCTGCTACTATTCTTCTGTTATTGAAATGTCTTTTTTCCCATATTTGTTTAGCCAACAAGCCCACATCGAGGTTGGTTTGTCCCACCCTTTGGGGGAAATCCATGGTGGGTGTATTTGGCTGCAGCCCTCCCTGCTCTGCTAGTTACCATTCTAATCTTCATGGACCAGCAGATTACAGGTGTCATTGTCAACAGGAAGGAGAATAAGCTAAAGGTGAGAGTTACCTGTATACTGAATTTAAAGTGCCATTAAATGGACAATCCTCTAAATCAATGTAAGATTACTTTTCACTGTTCTGTTTTAAATTTTTTAACTGATGGCTTTCTACCTTGGAAACTGTTTATACAATAAAAGGTTTTAGAGTAAAATCATGCATGTTTTCTACTGCATTCTTTATTAGTGCTGATAAACTGCAGACCTTTTCTTCTTTGCACAGCCTTGTTGTGTCGCTAATCATGTGCTTCAAGAACTTACTTTCCACTTGTTTCTTAGAAGAAATCATTTTCTAATATACCAGTAAGAATCCTCATAGTCTGTGTTTGTCAAAGATAGCAACTTTTGGAACAAATATTTACGTATCACTAATCTGAACAGAAATTATGAAATTCAAGCTTTAAGTAAGTCTAGGATGTTGACATGTCCACAGTTTATTGCTAGTGCATTTCTTGTTTAGCTGTTCCTAGGGGACTTGGTCTGAAAAGAATGTCATAACCATGCAGCAAAAACATTCTGAGGGCATCATTATGAAAAAGAAAAGAAAACTGTTAGGAATGACCCCCCTGTATTGCCTGTACCTTGTACAGTCCCTGAAATGATGTATGGACATCTTTAATTTGTTTTAATAAAGAGATATGTTTTTACAGCATTTTGACAATATCGTAATTGTCTTGTTGTAAACATTTAAATTACTTGTGGATCATATGTTGACATTTTTAAACCATCCATATATTGTTGAGTTATAGCTGCCTTCTCATTCAATGAAACAATCGCCTTTTCCATATCAGTAAAACAGACATAAACATGCAAACATATACACTGTACCACAATCAACAATGTACTATGTACTTTTTTAGGGAAAAACAAAACAAAGACAAGGGTATTTCTAAAATACTTTATATACGAAAACAGAATAATCAAAGTTAGCACTTTCGTCCACAACCAATGTATGAACTTCAGACAAATTCTAAATTACAATGCAACCTTCAAGTAGATCAAGTAAATATGACATCGTACAGACCATAAAACATTTAAAGATACATACTTCCAAAATGGATTCCATAAAGACATTTCTTTCAAAAAAAAAATAAAAATACAATAACTTGTCCATATAAATCAAATATAAAACATTAAAAAACTACCTATATTTAGGTATATATTTAAACCTCAACCTTCATCTTTCCAAAGATTTAAGTCTAAGAATGCATTTCAGGGAGCACTGATCATGTAAGCCTGGGTAAACATATGCATTTAATTTAAGTTGCCAAAAGAGGTCCCTTTCTTCTAATGAAAGGAGCCAAGGTCCACTCCTAATGTCTTTCCTGACATTATCAATAATCAGATAATGAAGAAAAATGAAGCAAAGTTGGACACTGCTGACAGCTTAAAAAATCTTCTTTATTCTTAAAATCACAAGATAAGCGCTTTCGGGATGACCCTTCTTCAGATAAATAAAATGAATGAGATGGTTCACTTATATACATATAAAAGCCAATCACATTCAGAAATAGCAAGCACATTCAGTGAAAGACACGCCTATTTTTCAAAATAGGCTTAATTGGTATGTACTCATTTAAACCTGGCTTCCTGTTTGCCATTAAGCTAGCAATCCATTTTGTTTCTACAGTTTCTGTTTGAAGCACAATATCACCCCCCCTAGTGCTGGGTTTAACATTTACAATGACCCTAAATTTAAATGTATGTGTAGGATACAAAGTCACATGTCTACATAACGCATTTCTTTCATCTTTATTCCTAATACTGGAAAGATGCTGAAGAATCCTTACTTTAAACATGCTATTCGTCTTACCCACATAAAAACCTTGGCATTGACAGCACTCTGCTAAATATACTATGTTGGTTGTGCGGCAGGTTGCTCTTCCTTTGAAGTGAAACACTTTTTGGGTAATGGGATGTATAAAAACAGTATCTTTATTTATGTAGGGACAAGCTTTACATAATCCACAATTACTCGTTCCTATGGAGTATGGTAAAGCATAGGATACATTTGGCACGAAAGGTTCCTTGCATAGTAGATCCTTTAAATTTTTATTCCTCCTGTACCTAAAAGAATGAAAATGGTGCCTGGCATTTTTCATAACATGTTTCGCCAAGGCATTTGTGACATTCTGCTTATCAATATTATATTGGTGCTCATATACCCTTTGCTTAAAGTGTCTCTCTGTTTTGCCAACATAAAACCCAGTACAAAGTTGGCACCTGACAAGATAGATGACTCCAGAATTGTCACAATTAAATTTACCTCTAATTCTGTATGTATAATTGTTAATACAAAATCTATTTGTGACCTCCATGAATTTACAAGAGTTGTATCTACCACACTTAAACATGCCAATGATAAAAGTATTAACACAAATTTTTTTTTCAAGGATTTTCTTCAAATTACACCCTCGTTTAAAAACTACCCCTGGTTTATCAGTAATTTTCTGTCTAATAAGGGGGTCTTCCAAGAGGATCACCCAATTTTTCACCAAAATATCCCAAAAATGGCCAGCATCAAGTGAATGTGGTGTGATGAATTTTAAAGAATAGTCGGTATCGTTAGTCATAGAAGGTGGAGGTTCAATACTATATTCATAGTTTGATTTACCACTTCTCCACTATTATTTGATACAATGAGTAATGCAACTGTTCCTTTCAAAATTGGCTTAAACCAGCCAAAATCTATTTTCATCACTACTTCAGAAATAATATCCTCAAGTAAATAAGAGGGATAGGATCTCTTTAGGAACATTTTCTTTAAATTATCACATTCCGATAAAAATTCACTATCTAAAGAGATCATTCTGGCAGCTCTTACTAGCTGCCACTTAATAACAGCCTTTTTTTGATGAAAAGGGTGAGAACTATTGAAATACAAAAAGGTGTTCGAGTAAGTGGGCTTAGGAAAATTGTTGCCAAGTATTTTCTATTTGGGTTATCTTTCATTAGCTGGACATCTAAGTAGGAAATGGTATCAGTGTTAAACTCAAAAGTGAATTTAAGGAATGATGTAGAGTCAAAAATAAATTCCACAAAGGCAGAGGCTTCCTTTATGTCCCCATTAAAGGTAATAAAAATATCATCCAAGAATCTGGTATACCAAAAAATCCATTTCTTTATACAAATTACTACTAAACAAAAATTCTTACTCCCAGTAAGCCATTACACAATTAGTAAAGCTGCCAACACATGGGGAGCCCATCGCTATGCCAATTTTTTGTAAATAATATTCCCCATTAAATATAAGGAAGTTATTAGATTGTACAATGTCAAGTAAATATTCGATTAAATCTATCTCTTCACTGGGAGCACCCTTTTTATGTAAAAATTCTCTAACCCAACTAATGCCAAGATTATGTGGGAAGGCTGTGTATAAATCTTTGACATCGATGGTAAGAAAATTAAAATTACCATCAAAACTTGAAGTGTCAAGGAACCCTAGAAAATCCCATGAATCTCAACAAATATGGGGTTCACCTCCTAAATGCTTTTTCAATTTTAAACCCACATGTTTAGCACAACCATAGATAGTACAATTTCTACTGTCCACAATAGGGTGGAAAGGAGGGTCCACTAAATCCTTGTGGATCTTTGGTAGACCAAAAATCACTGGTGTTACTGGGGCAACCATATTTAAATAATTAAACGTGTTCAAATCAATACTTGTGTCTATGAATAAGTCATTAATTAAAGACCTTACTCATTGACAAGTACCATTAAACTCATTTAATGAAACTTTTAAATATGTTTCAGGCCCAAGATATGCAACATTTTGTTCACATAATCATCTTCATTCATAAAGATCAAACCACCCCCTTTATCAGGCTTTAGTACTTATACTTTTTGGGTTTTTAACAAATCCAATACGTTTCTTTCAACAACAGAGATGTTAGCTCTTTCCCTTTTACTCACAGGTTTGTTCAACAAACACCCAATATCAAGTTCACATAGTTTTTTAAAAAATAATAAAGTACCATTAAGAGGGGGATTAAATACACTGGAAATCCTTAAATCGTCATCTAAACCAGTGAAAGAAAGAGAATCTGAGAGAAAAGGGAGACTTAATGAGGTATTTGTATGAACCTAGTGTCTGTATTACAGAAGATGGAATTGTTATATCATTAAAAGCATGATGTTCTCTTTAAAACTGCAGCATGAATTGCAGAATGTTAATTAATGTAAATATATAGCCAGCAATTCTGACTTGTGATAAAGAAGACATGTTAAGTAGATAGGAGGTGGGTAGAACTGGGATATGTGCATGAGAGACAGTTCTACCTAAGAGACTGGCTGGTTGTACGGCAGAACTGGATTATAACATTACATCTTTTTGGTTTCCATCCCCAGTTACACTAGACATTCTAGAAACTGGGAAGCTTGTTATGCACATTCTTCCCCCAGTAAAGACTAAGAACCAGGGGTCTATATTATGGTATAGAAAGCTCAGGTCAGCGAGCACCTGTTCATTGACCAATAAACAGCAAAATGTCAGTTCCGGGAATGGCCACTACAGCAAATTTTTTCCTAGTGGGAAAAAATCTCTTGGCCATCATCATGTATTTGGCCTTTTCCCCACTGAGTGCGATCTCAGAGTTGGTATATTTAGTTAGGGGGGTTGGGGGTGCAACCCCCCACATTGTGGGGTCTGGGGAGAAAATCCCTCTACTTTGTTAGGTTTGTAATGCTGTGTCATTTCAGCTTGGCCAAGTGATTTTTTTCCGTAGGAAAAAATTTGCTGTTTTGGCCATTCACGGAAATGATATTTCGCTGTATATTGTTCGGTGAATAGGTGTTCACTGACCTGAGCTTTCAATGTCATAATATAGACCCAGAGCCAGAACTTGAGTTCCACACTATCATACTGTGACTGCGGTGCATTGGTGTGGGGTTCTTGTAGTGACTAATGTCACTGTCAGACCTTGGTTTTGTTTCCACATGCATGGCTGTTTAAGGATACATCTTGCCAGTGTGGAATTGCAATGCCTTGCCTCAGAGATAACAGGCCTATTTCAGGGTGTTGATAAGCAATCAGAACCTTCACTTCCTAGAGTGGAGAACAGTTCTAGGACCAGATATTTTTCCTTCATAGCTGATCCACCAGTATCTGGTCTGCTGTTCAGACTGAGTCCCTAGTCTCACTGATGGCAACCCTTCCTCTGCACCACTTTATCTATTCTGGGTTGTAGCTTTTTATTTCCTTCATAAAAATTACGTCTTGAGAAAAGCAGGAGAAATGGGGATGTGAGATAGCATGGGTAAAACTGATAACTAAGGACTTAACTTGTTATCAGATATTCCAGATCTATTTACATAGTTTATGATTTCAGAGTTAGAAAGAAATTATTTTATTACATCACAAAACTAAAAGGGAAGCATTGTGAATGTAGCACTTTACCTATAAACAATTACATATTCACCCACTTTCAGGGCATATTGAATGTACTGTAGGAAAAAGTTATGCAGACATCACAATAAACAAAGACATGTCAGAATTCTTTAGAGACAAGAGGAGTCCAAAGCATCCACGAATAAAATTCCAACCCATGTTCTACGGAACAATACGTACTTCATGGTTTCCTGTTTAGAATGAAGGAAAACCTTGTTAAACCACATCAGTTGCTTTGAAAACAATGCTAGTATATGTAGACATCCCTGATCTAAGACAAGCAATAAGTGGTACTATTTCAAAGGCAGGGTGAGTTGAGTTTCACATCAGACCTAAACAAATTCAGTCCCATTAGCCTGATCAGGGTTTTAGTGACTTAAGCCATAATTGTACTTTTCCTAAATGACATATAAAGCCTGCTCCTGTTAGCTATAAAACAATATGCGTTTAAGTGGTGATCTTGTCTTCTGAATATTACTGCACTTTAAAGTTGTAACAGCAGCATCTGGTAAAGTGATAAACTGCATCCAGTTTATATTAATTTTTGACCTTGATAAGACATTCAACACTATCCTACTTAAGAGAGTAAGAGATAAATTAAGAGTATTAAATACTGAATCAGTTGTAAGTCAACAGGTAAAACATTAGTTAAACAACAGGATTCAACAATTCAAGGGTGGAGTTGCGTATCTCTTCTATTGGTTGACCATTAGTAGTGACCCACAGAGCTTTGTACAGGGGCTACTTATTTTTCTGAAATCTTCATCTTAGATATAAAAGTGTTAAATGAACTCTGGATAATGAGATATGCTGACAGCTGCAAAATGTGTAACATAATTTATTCAGCAAAAGATGACATAACTCACAAAGATGATCTATAAAAATATATATATATATATATATATATATATATATATATATATATATATGTCTGTGTGTGTGTGTGTGTGTGTGTGTGTGTGTGTGTGTGTATGTATATATATATATATATATATATATATATATATATATATATTTATATGTATTATATGTATATATGTGTGTGTGTGTGTATATATATATATATATATATATATATATATATATATATATATATATGTATGGTTCCCCTTCAAAATCACAAAATACTAAATTCTCGAATTTCAGTATTTTGCGACCATAAAGGCGAATTTTTCAAATGTCAAAAGTGCATAATCGCAAATTTTAATATTTCAAATTTGTGGTTATGGCTTTACGTTATGTGACGTGCGCTGTTTGGTTTGGATGTTGTTCAGGGTAGTGTATGGATTTACGTGGAATCTAAGGTAAGTCAGTATTTTGTAAGGGTTTTGGGTGGGAGTTTGAGTGTATGTGAGATTGTTTGTAAGTTGTGTGTGTGGGTTAGGGTAGGAAGGTGAACATATGAGTATGTAATTTCACTCTTTCTAAATGCCATGGGGACTCTACTTCCTCTAATGAAGACTTAGACTCTGGTGAGGATTCAATGGCTTTTGCATCTCAGAGCCACTCTCCCTTTGCTGTGGAATCTGAGAAATGGGATTCTCTTTCTGCTGAGTCTGCTATGGAGGAATTGTCATTCAGGGATGTTGTTTTGTGTGATGGAACACTTTAAGTGTGACTGTTCCCAGGTTTTTGATTTTCAAAAAAAGATATTGTAAACCCTTGCAAATAGATTCTCCTTAGCCTTCTGCACTCCCTCCAGTGGTGTGCGCCCTCCTGGATACTTTCACTGCAGCTTCTCAGGCCCCTGACTTATCCTGTTGCCCCTAAGAACCTGGACAGTTTCTATAAAGTTCCTGAAGTGCAAAAGTTTTTATATAAAAGATCTGCCTCCGATCCTGCTGCTATTTCTACAGGCACTGATAAACCATCCACATTGCTGCCTTCTTCTAAGCTTTTACCTTCTGCAAACAACAGCCATTCCATGCCATGGACAAGTATGGTAAAAATGTATATACTGCTGCTACCTTAGCTTTTAGGGCTATTAATTACCCGACCCATATGACTAGGTATGCCCGGACTCATGTTTCTTAACTTCAGGGCATGCTGGTCAATTTGCCTGATGCAGAGGGTAAGACTTCTACCATTTCCCTTTTGAGCTCTTCTTCTTAGGTGGCCCATCTTTCTATTAAAAGCAGTTATGAGCTGCTGATGCCTTCTCTAGAGCAGCTGCATGTGGATTTGTTATTAGGAAGTATTCCTGGTTGCAATTGCATGCTTTGCCTGAAGGCAATAAGGCCAAATTATTGGATTACCCTTTTGATGACCAGAATCTCTTTAACACTGCTTCAACTGAAATGTTTAAAATAAGGTAAAGTTATGCAAGACTTTAAACAAATCTTGTTTTCTCCTTTTCTTAAGTTTCAGAGAAATAATTTTCCTAAGCTGTCCCTTTGTTTGTAGGCAGCCTTCTAGGGGCAAGAGGGGTTCTATGTGAATTTTTCCAGACAAGCTTTCTCAGGGTTTTAAAAGGCAAAAGCCTTCTTTCCCTGACAAATTTTCTTCTAGTTGACATTCACACCTACCACTTGGTCAGAATCCTGTGTCCCTCAGGTAGACTTTCTTTTCCTGTTTGGTCACAGATAATCATGTATGCTTGGGTACTTTCCATTATCTAAAATGGTTATTGTATGGTCTGGAAGTACCTTCCTCCATTTTAGGCCTTCCACAGCCTCCTCATTTTCAGCTGCCACATTTTCCTTTGGTTCTTCATCATCTGGTGTTACTGGGAACCATCTAACTTCTCCTCTTTTCTCAGCAGGGAGCAGGCTTTTATTCCAGAATGTTTGTTTCCCAGGGAGGAAGGGTCATGGAGGTTCATTCTAGACCTATCTTTTCTCAACACTTTTCTCAACATTCTCTCTTTCAGGATGTTGTCTCTTCAGCATTTTTCCCTCTGTTGCTTCCTTAAGCCTTTCTGGTATACCTGGATTTGAAGGATGCTTACCTACGCATTTCTGTTCACCCTGTTCAGGAAATGTTTACATTTTTCTCTTTCTTTCTTTTGTTATCAGTTTTCTGCTTTGCCTTTTTTCTTTCCATAGCTGTGAAGGTCTTTACCAAATGCCTGGCCCCTGTGATACCTTCTACAGACTTCAAATATTCCCTTTTTGTTTGACATTTTGAGTCAAGCCCCCTCTTAGCAGCTCCTGCTTTAGGATCAGTGATTCACAATGCTTCTTCTGTGCAGTATGGGGGTACACCCTCATTCCGAAAAGGTCTGTGTTTCTGTCTACAGACCAAGTGTTCCTGTGTTGCAGGATTCAGGCAGTTCCAGTATTGGCTTGTCTCCCACCTCCAAAGTTCCTCTCTTTGACTGCTTATTTCCCGTCTCTCTTTCCTCTTCTAGTCCTTCCTGCAAATGAATTTATCTGAGCTCTGGAGTACATGGCATCCACCTTTCCAATGGTTCCCTTTGCCAAACTCTACATGAAAAAATTTCAGTGGTATCCTAAGACTCTTTGACACCAGCACTGCAAACCTCTGCAGTATCTGGTTCCTCTTTTGCCTTGTCTCAAGCTTGAACTCTGGTGGATTCACAACGTTTGACTGCCATGAGCTTAATTCTGATGATATCCCTAACTGCTTTCTGAAGCCTCTCTCTCACCACAATTCCTACACCATTTCTAGCCTGCCCTCCACCTGAGTAGTAGACTCTGGATCCCAAGCGAAATGGATGTTTCCAATCATGGTTGGGGTGCCTCCTCCAACAACCTCAAAGTCCACGGCCTTTGATCCTAATAACAACTGGCAGACCACATCAGTGTCAAGGAGATGACAGCTCTTCTTATAGCTCTCTAGGCTTTTCACTCCTTTTTTGTTTCAGGTCCTGTAAAGGTTTTTGTGGACACTACCACAGTCATGTGGTATATTAACAAGCAAGGGAACACAAAATCTTTTCTTTGCAGACTAGCACTTCAGGCTTAGGATTTTGTAGTCCACCATTACATGTTTTTTCAGGCAGTCTGTATTCCTTCTGCAGACAATCTGGTGGCAGACTGTTTAAGCAAGCCCAGGACAAATCCTCAGAAGTGGATGAATCACATGGAGGTGTTTCTGAACATTTTACATCAGTGGGGTACTCATCACGTAGATTTTTTCTTCCCCTCTGAACATACCCCAGTTATGTTCAGGAGTGCCAAATCCTCTGGCTTGAAAAGTGGACAGCATGTCCCGTTTTTTGGAAGGAGATGTTTATGTATCACTATCCCTCTCTTCTTCTATTACCATCTTGCTGGTGACTCCATTTTGGCCCAGCCTGCACTGGCTCCCCCTTCTATTTCATCTGTCCAGGGGCAATCATCACTAGTTACCTGAGAGGATCGATCTTCTCACACAAGACAAGGGGTTTGTCACTCATCCATACTTCCTCACTTGCCCACCCTTCAATTTATACTTTGGGTAATAGGATTTTGATTCCTTTTAGGCACAAATTTTCTGAGGATGTGAGTTACGTTTTGCAGGAGGCCAGAAAACCCACTACTAGAAAATCATGTGACTAAATGGAAGAGATTTCATGTCTCAAGCATGACTTGGACCCTTTTTCTGTGTGTGTGTGGGGGGGGGGGGGTTCTACTATACTTATTTATTGTGTGAGTTGCTCAATTCCGATTTGGCATATTCATCTGTTAAAGTTCATTTGTCATTCATTACCACTTGCCTGCCTCTGAATCCACCTTTTGCCGTTTAAAGCCAAACAGTTTTGAAAAGGTATCCTTCATAGTCAGCCTCCAAGAAAGGCTATTCCTCCTTCTTGGGACCTTCATTTTTTCATAAGAAATTTACCCAGTCCACTTTTGAACCTGCAGTTTCTTCTTCTTTATGAGATTGTACTTGGAAGACTGTATAGTTGGTGACTCTTACTTCTGCCACAAGGGTCTCCAAACTTCAAGCACTGATGGTGGCTCCACCTTTTTTTTTCACAGAGACAGGGTGTCTCTTCATACCATTCCTTCTTTTATGCCAAAGTGGTTAATGATTTGTGCATTACAAGTTGGTTGTCATTTCTAGGGCCAGGGTAGGTCTTGCCTGGGCCATCCTTCATGGGATTTTGGAGGGCTGTTCTGTGGTTTCCTCCTGCCATACTTTAAAGTAGCTTTTCTACTCTCTCAGTGAAGAATACTGCAACAGTGATAAGGAGCGACACGCTACAGTTGTGTAAGATCTTACCATAACAGTAGATGTCCTACTTCTCAATGGTGCGGTAATCTGTCCCTCCCTCCTACTCCCTTTTGTATTCTGTTGCCTTTCTTCTTGCCGAGGGGTCTTTCTTACATCCTTTTCTTCTTCTTGTTCTCCTTCCTCCACATCTTCCTTCCTGGATGTAAGTGTTATTGCTTGCCTCTGGAGTTGCTCTAGTTCTTCTTGGCACTGCCGTTCTGAGGATTAGGCAGCCATACATCACATATATACTTTACATCTTACAAGCAGGGCATACATCTGATACATATTGCCCAGAAGATGTAACAGCTTTGGTATGCTAGCCAGATGTTCAGCTTTCCTTAGCAGGATATCCCAAGAGTAAAGACTAATGAAACGGTGAGAAGTAGGACACCTACTGTTATGGTAAGATCTTAAACAACTGTTCTTCTGAGGGAGCTAATATCAAATCAGGCAATGTAATAGTAAAGATATATAAATATCATCAGTATAAAAATGTGATATATAAATTAGCATTTACATAAACTAAAACCTTGTTCCTGCTCAGCTGACAACATCCCCCTGGAACAACTAAATCTAGCTGCAGATGCAATAGCATGCAAACATTCTTATTAGTAGATCAGTAACAGAATCCTGTGTCCCTAATTGTGGACAGTGGTCCATGTTATCCCCTTACAAAAAGGGGATAATTCCACTGACATTACCAATTTCTGTCTCATAGCCATCTTGTCTCCACTTTCTAAAATCCTTGAAAGATGTATACATCAACAATTCCTCCACTATCCCTTACAAAGTAAGCAAATCACCAATACCCAACGTGGATTTTGGCCAGACCACTGCACCTGCATGGCATTACTATTATTTATAGACACTGTCAATAAGGCTTGCAACTCTAATAAACTTCTATCTGCAATATTTCTAGATCTATCAAAAGCTTTTGACATGGTCTGTTACAATAAACTCCTCAATCAACTATCCACCTTGGGTCTTTTATCTTCATCTATTCAGTGGTTCTCTAGCTACCTTGCCAGCAGGCATCATCATCAGCCCCCTTTTTCCCATTTTTCTACATGGGCTCAGGGTATAGTGTTAACTGTCGCCAACTCTATCGATTCAGTGCCACACTCCAGCCTTCTTCAACACTCATGCCTAACTGTCACAAATCTTCTTTCACACAATCCATCCACATATTTGCTGGACGTCCTTGCTTCCTCTTACTTTCTTCCTGTCTGTCCCAAATCTTCCTCACCAGATTTTCTTCTGCTTTTCTGCATGTGTCCAAACCACTGTAATCTGTTTTCTTTGATCTTTTCTGCACTTGGAGCTACTCTGACTTCTGCTCGTATGTCCTCATTTCTTCATCTGTCCCACAGTGTGCATCCTATCACCTTTCTCAGGCACTTCATTTCCATCACCTCTAGCTTCTTCAACTGTTCTGCCTTTACTGCCCAGGTTTCTGTACCATACAGTAGTACTGGTCGCTCCACTGTCTTGTACACCTTACTTTTCAGCTTCTGTGGCATTCTTCTGTCATAGACTACACCTGATACTCTATGCCAGTTGGCTGTAGCCCCTCTGATTCTAGCTTTGACCTCTTCATTTAGACTACCTTCTCCTCAACTACCCCTCCCAGATACTTGAAGCTGTTTGCCTGTTCCACTATCCTCCCTTCTATCTCTATTCTCAGCTTCTTCTGATTTCCCCAATTTGCTGCCATTACCACTATCTTATCTGTGCATTTTTCATCCCATGTGCCTTCAGATTTGCATTCCATTCTCCTATTCTTTGCTGAAGTTCTAGCTCAGAGTCTGCCTGCACTGCCACATCATCTGCATACAGCAGCTTTGTTGATCCATCCCCTCCACCCTGTTTGCTAATGTAGTCCATCACCAGTATGAACAGCAGTGGGTTCAGAGCAGAACCCTGATGTACAACCACACCCACTGGGAACCCCTCTGTGAGGCTGAACACTGTTCATACTTGAGTCATTGGGTCCTTGTACATAGCCTGTACTAATTCTACCAATGTTTCTGGGACTTCAAACCACCGTAGTACTGCCCACATCAGCTTTCTTGGGACCTTGTCATATGCTTTCTCCAAGTCTAGGAATGCCCAGTTGGACTCTCTCCTCATCTCTAGCTTCTTCTCAAGTATCTGTCTCAATGCAAACATCAGGTCAATTGTGCTGCTTCCTGATATGAATCCAAACTGCTCATCTCTCATCTTACATTCTACTACTCTGCGTATCCATTTATCAATCACCCTCTCCAGAACTTTCATGCGATGTGATAGGAGTTTGATGCCTCTGTACTACCCACAGTTGTGGATGTCCCCTTTGTTCTTGTACACTGGCATGAGTATGTGTATTCTCCAGTCATCTGGAACACGCCTTTCTCTCCACACTGCTATGAGTACCCTCAGGAGCCATTTCTCCCCTATCTCACCCAGCATCTTTATCATATCTGCTGTCACCTCATCTGAGCCTGCTGCTTTCCCTGACTTCATCTTCCTTAGTGCTGCTCTTACTTCTTCTAAGGTGGGCTCCTTTTCTTCTCTAATTGTTGGCTGTTTCTGGGGCAGTACAGCTTCTGTGGGGCTTTCTTCATTCAGAAGCTGCTGGAAGTACTCCTTACATCTGCCTTTGATGTCCTCTGGGCTAGTGAGCAGGTTGTTGCTGGCATCCCTTATGAAGGGTGTCTGACTATCTTACTGTCTTCTTTATCTTTCTGTCTTTGCCTTGCAACCTGATATAGTTTCTTTGTTCCCCTTACTGAGTCACTTTCCAGAAATCGGTACAGTGCCTCCAATGCCCTGTTCTTTGCTATTGCAACTTCTTTCTCAGCTTCTTTGTTAACCAACCAGTAGTCCTTCCTAGCCTGGTTAGTCTTTTCTATCTCCCACTTCTTCCTACACTGCTTCTTCCTTTTGATGACTTCCTGGACTTCTGCATTCCACAACTAGATTTCTTTATATACCTTATTTCCATACCTGGGTTGGCCAAATATCTTTTCTGTAGTCCTAACACATGCTGTTTTAGGTGCTGCCATTCTTCTTCAACTCCACCTATTTCCTCCTCTTCTTGGGGTGCTAGAGCCCTGAGTAATTCCTTGAACTGTTGTACTTTCTCTCCAGTCAACTTCCAGGTCTTCAGCCTGGTCTCTGTTGACCTTAGACCCTTCTCTGACAACTGTTTGCAGCTGATTGTGGCAACTAGTGGTTTATGCTGTGGGCCAACTCTTTCACTGGGGATGACTTTGCAATCATGGATTCTGCCCCAGTGCCTTTTCCTTACTAGGAGGAAGTCTACCTGAGTTGCATGTTGACTACTCTTGTATGTGATCTTGTGACTGTCTCTCTTTCTGAGCCATGTGTTGGCTAATATCCAGCCATTTGCCAGACAGAAGTCTAGAATGGCTTCTCCTTCTTTATTCCTGTTGCCCCACCCATGTGGACCCAGGCAGTCCTCATATCCTGTTCTGTCTGTCTCAATATGTGCATTCAAGTCACCCAATACCAACACCAATTCATGTTGTCCTGCTTTATCTAGTAGGTCCTGGAACTGCTGTCTGCATGCACTCTTTTCCTCACTATCACAACCCTACTATGGGGCATAGGCTGAAATTATGAATACTGCCCAGTCATTACACCGGAGTCTGACTGCCATGAGCCTAATTCTGATGATATCCCTAACTGCTTTCTGAAGCCTCTCTCTCACCACAATTCCTACACCATTTCTAGCCTGCCCTCCACCTGAGTAGTAGACTCTGGATCCCAAGCCAAGTGGCTTTGCACTACCCTTCCATCTCATCTCTTGGATACATAGGATGTCCAGCCTCCTCCGTATCATCATGTCATCCACTTCCAAGGTAAGTCCTGTCAGTGAACCTACATTAAGCATAGCATTTCTCAGTTCATATTTAGCAGGTTGGTTGCTTTTATGTCCAGCTTTCTCTCAACAGAGCTATCCCAGGTAACCCAGGCTGGGCAACTAGACACCAGCCAGTTATGGCGGGCACACACTGGCCAATGGGAGCACATATAACCCTCCCACCATTAGCACAGGTCCTTGGCATGGGTCAGAGTAGGTCGGGTCCTCAACCGACTTATCACTGCTAACTTCCAATTTGTCAACATGACGGAATCACCTAGAGCAATATTTAATGCCATCGAGTGGCTAGCCCTGCCACAGCTCACAGTCTGTGATCCATGTTGTCCTATCTTGAGGATACTGCGCACCACAGTAGATGCCCAAAGTGATTGGTCTATACAACTCTTGCCCCTATAGGGCACCATGTAGAGTCTGTGCTGCTGCCCACAGCTCCATTCATTGGTGAGTTTGAGATGGAAACAGTCAGCATGTTTTTTGTACATGGGAGAAACCGCACGGAGACACAGGGAGAACATGCAGACTCCAAACAGGCATTAGTCAGATGTTGGGATCGAACCTTGTACCTTGTGCATGGGAAGCGAAGATCTTAACCACTAAGCCATCTGGTCTCTCTCCATCTGGTCTCTGTGCCAGCAGATAACAAGCTGTAAAATAGCAAGCATCCATCTCTGCATACCTTCCCACTTCTACAGGAGTCCCACAAGGATCCATCCTCAGCCCCCTACTGTTCTATATTTTTATCAGTAACCTACATTCATCTTCTTGTGAAGGCACATTGATATATTATGCAGATGACTCTACCATCATCTGCTCTTCAAACACTTTAACTCACCTCCAAGAAATCACTCAACAAGCTGTCATTTCCATTGAAACCTGTCTTATAAGAGCATGACTCCTACTTAACCCCCCAAAAAACTCCTCCTCCTTACCCCAAAAACTCACACTCCTAACAGAGCATCTTTCAAAATATTCTCAGCAAATGATTCTGAAATTGAATTAGTCCACCATACCAAACTATTAGAAGTCTTAAGAGATGATAATCTTAAATTTGACCTCCATATTCAAAGCATTATCAAGAACGCCCATCAAAAACTAGGCATGCTTTACAGAAACAAACATTTTCTGAGCACAGCCATAATAATTATTAAGTCAAAACTTACCTTCTGCCCTCCTACTCTATGGAGTACCAATTCTAATCAATTTACAATACTTCATAAAAAACAAACTTAAAAGCTGCTACAACAAAATTGCTACGTTTGCAACCAGTTCATCCATGTTTTACCCATCACTGTAAAGCTCTGCATACATTTAGCTGTCTGGATCTCCCCTTTACCTCTCCTACATTCAGCTTATAACAATACATAAAGTCATACATAAACCATTAGCCTACCCAGCTCTTACACATTTAATTGACATGTATTTCCCTAAAAGAACCCTTAGTTCAGAAGACACATAACTTCTTACCATAAATAAACTAAATAAATACTCTGGACAAATCCTATACTCATACTCAGTAGCAAAAAATGAAAGACCTTAACTCTAACCACCAGAACTATTTCTAATCTACCCACCTTTAAATGCACAATAAAGAAATACTTTACAAAACCTTGGACCTGCCTGTTAGTCAATCCTGGCTGAAACAAATAATATGACTGCTGTGCTTTCCCCGCATATTTTCTCCAACTCATGTTGTTTTTCAATGCAGTTTACAACAAAACATATGTTCAATGTTTTATTCTCAGTTTGTTTCTTCATTCTTATGACTTGTAGTGTAACTTGATACTTTGTGATTTAAAATGACTGTACTTCATTTTTGAAAGATAGTAATTGTGGAACTTTTCTCCCCAGGCCTCCTCTGAAAATGGATACTTTCAACCCAGTTGGGCTTTCCCAGTAAACAAATGTCAAATAAATAAATACAATTACACAGTGTTTTCCAAGGTTATGAAAAGCTTCCCTTCACAGTGAGAACAAACCAGTCATTAACTTCAATGTAAAGTATATATATGAAAAAATAGGCAATGTGGTTAGAATTTAATGAATAAAATTAGCAAAGTAACCAAAGTATTAGCAGCAAATAACTTTAGGGGAAAGCTAATAGAGTAGGATCAAGTTATGCAGGAGTCTAGACTGATAATAGAGTGCAGACAAAGACAAATGCATAGGAGAGAGCTAAGCAAAAGACCTTTTTTTAATTGTCTAGAGCAGAAAATGCAAATTGTAAGGAATATTTGGTTTATTATAACATTATTTCTTAATATCTATAAGAATCAGAGAAGATTAGAAAAGACTGGGAAAAGAAGCTGGAAAAACACATTATACAGGAACAACATGAATAAAGTTTTAAGGTTCCAGAAGGTTTAACATTTTTGCATGGAAGTGTTTGCACGTGTACTTTTATACCCCATTTTCTTTTAGGTAAATAAAAATGTTGGAGATGTAATAGAGAAGGAAAAGGAAACTAGAAACATGTTTTTGGGAATGTAACAAGCTGGCAGGTTTTTAAAAGTGAGAGAGTACTTTGATGGAAATGCTGGAGGAAGAAATGGCAATATCCATGGAAGCGATTCTTTTCATGTGGGATATTGGATATAAACTGCCTACATATATAGTAGGTTCCTACAAAGTTTAATTCTAGTGTTGGCCAAAAAATATAATTATTATTAAATAGAAGTCAAAATCTAAACCAACCATAATGAACACTGTGTGGGATTATGGAAGTACATTGCTTGAAAGCAACTAGATCTCAAACTTGATAGCTAAACGTGAATGTGAATGTGTCATGTTCCAAAAGCTGAATTGGATAGGTTATGCAGTTCCACTGTGACAAGACAGTAGTGCAGCGAGAGCCGTCAGACTTGACTAGGGAGGAAAGGGTTGAAAATATTGCCAAAGGAAAATTGTAGCTTTAATTCATTAAGCTGTAGGGCAACACAGAGCATGCATTCAGATGAAGGGGAGCATGCCAAACACATTTCTTGAAATTTCACTGACTAGTGAACCAGAAAAATGAGCATAAGAGCAATGGATTTAGCTATCCTGCAATTAGCTAGACCTCTGGAGCTTTTTTTCCAAAAAGCTTGACAAACACACTTGGAAAGTCTATTGAATGATCAAAAGATGCTAAACAGAAATGGTTCATGGACTGGAAACAAATTGGTCAAAAATGTTCTTAGGGAAATCAAAAACAGATACTGAATGGGGGCTGATTTGTTTCACAAGTATGATTCTTAGCTGGAGGGGTCTTCTTTCTGTATCCACAGGGACTTTGCCAAGTGCATTGCGTTTCTTCTCAAGTGCCAGAGTACTGCAGGTGAATTGCTGTACCTCTAAATTTTCCAAATGTGTGTATACCATGCATTCATGCATGAATGAATGCGAATGTGTGTGTGTGTCTGTGTGTGTCTATGTGTGTCTGTGCGTGTCTGTGTGTGTGTGTGTGTGTGTGTGTGTGTGTGTGTGTGTGTGTGTGTGTGTGTGTGTGTGTGTGTGTGTGTGTGTACATGAGTGCTGGGATGGGCAGTGAGTTTCCTGTGTTCCTGAACTGGATTAAGCAGATAAATGGAAAATGAATATGTGAATGAATGAATGTCGCCACCATGAAGTAATAATATATTTCACAGCCCTAGACTTCCATTTAAGCTGTTTAATGTATGTCATGTTTGCCTTAGGAGGACATGTATTCTAGTCCTCTGCTATTTCTTAAGGGAAAGCGGTCTGCCAGCTGTTAAGTCTTTCAATCCAGGAGTAACTCTGATACTGCAGTGGTGCTCCTTGTCTGGATTTCCATCACTACAAACAGAAATTTTACCATTAATGCAATTACCATCTTAGTATCACAAACAGTTTAATAATATGTGAAAATTTTTTTTTTTCCATGGTTAGTATACGTATATCTCCTTGATTCTTCGGAAAAGGGGAGTTTGTAAATGTCATTGTTCGCACATTGTGAAAAAACTATAGCACATGGCATTGCCAGATATGGTAATGTAACTATGCTGTGAAATGATTAAAGTAGTAAACAGTTCATACTAACAAATAACCAGCTGTCCAGACTGTTTTACTGTCCATCACAGTTAATCACAAGGGGATAGGCTACTTGAAACAAATCATATACATTACTGTTGTCATATAGTTTGATCACAGCAAAATACTGGAAGTATATGTTGTCAAAAAGTGTTTCCCTTTTGGGGCAGTAGTCCACAGACCAGTGCTTTTACTTCATCAGAGATGAATGATCATGAATTTGGATTGTGGTAGAATTTCTTTTATTTGATAATTTTGATCAGATTTAAACATCACTGGTACACCCATTCAAAAACTGGTGATTTTCTGGGATGATACACTGTGTTTAAAAGCTGATACATAATCACATCTAAATGACCCTGGATATGATTGATATAGTGTGTGTGTGTGTGTGTGTGTGTGTGTGTGTGTGTGTGTGTGTGTGTGTGTGTGTGTGTGTGTGTGTGTGTGTGTGTGTGTGTGTGTGTGTGTGTGTGTGTGTGTGTGTGTGTGTGTGTGTGTGTGTGTGTGTGTGTGTGTGTGTGAGAGAGAGACAGACAGACAGAAAGAGAGAAAAACTTTATTATGTTCAAAATTGCTTTCAGATGATCACATACAAACCTCAGAAGTGTACTCAGACAGAAATTGTTTACTTTTGGTGGTGGAGTAGCAGTCTTATTTGAAAGCACATTATCTCTACAATCTCTTGATTTCAGTTAAATAAGTATACAGGTGTATGATTTTGTGGAAAAAGATGCAATATATTACTGTGGTCTCATTCCTTTCATTTGACTGAAGTCAAATATCCGAGATGTAACCAACCAGAAAATGGTAAAAAAGGAAAGAAGAAGGTAAGTTGCCCAATTTAAAGCCACTCAGTGCTCCATAAACCTGTTTATATCACACATGGTCTTCAGTGCTCTTCAGTACTAGGCTGATCTGAAGGTAAGAAGACTACAGAGTTGAAAGAGAAAACTACAGACTCCTTTCCATCTGGGTTCCTATTGATTCAGTGAAGAAGGACTTCATCAACTTCCTAGAAGCAATTCTTTAGTGTCTCTGCTTTTGGTTAGAGCAGAGACCTCCATATGACAACTATCTGAGCTTGAATTCTAGTGAGGGACTGGAGTGCCTGCTTGTGATTGGCTAGCTTCTGTAAAGGCATTTTCTGCATTTTGTATGGCTAGCTTCTGTGAGGGTAGAGCTTTATAGACTTTAAATACCAGGAGGTTTGATCAGTTTGGCACACTGTAAACTAGCTTTAATCCAATGTAGTTATGAACAGGACAGTCAAGTCTGCAGCATGTAATGCAATTGTTCCATTCTCCCTATAGGTAATGTAAATTTCACTGCCTTTTGTCTGTCTGTCTTAAGTGAGCCACATTCCTGTGCTTAATTACATCCTGGTTAATAACTGTCTGTTAACTTACTGACTGCACATGTTCTACAGGCATTGCTGAAATCTGAACTATTTTTTGACAGTAGTGTTATTGCTTAAATGATATTGATCTGTTATACCTTCTTAATGTTACATTGCACTGCTGCACTTTACTCATATTGCATAGTTGACTATTAGCAATATTTAAGATAGTACTGCGCTGTTGCAATTACCGATACTAGGTAGGTAGGTAGTAACCGAATTAGCTTATCTCAGTTGCTGATCACACTTTTTGCTCATTAGTATTCTATTTGTGCTTGTTACTGATTAGTTTACTGTTGTATCATTTAAAGCAACTACTATAAAGTCCTGTACTAAATTACCTATCTGATATACTTTTATTATATGGCTGCCTGTTCTGCTGAAAACTGCATTGAAACAACTAGCTTTACAGTTACTGCATGTCAGAACTATTTATTTGGACTAACTGTAGTTAGGCTGTCTGTTGCTTATTACTACTATTAGGCAGAGACCAAATTAGCCTACTGGGCAAAGCTGTCTGATTTAAACTTCTTTTTTTGTTACTAATTAACTTTTTGCTGCTACAGATTCCTGTTACTTGTGCATTTCTTTTTTTACCCATGTTTACTACAGTAGGCACATTTTACATTCTTGTATCCTTTAACAATAGTCCTTATTAAGATCTTTATTTAGTCTATTCCATTACCTCCCTCTGTGTTATAGCAAGAATAAGTTATTAAGCTTTCCTGTTTTCTTATACTGTTTCATTTGCACTGGTCTTTAAGGACTTTCATTCAACTATTGCCAGCCTGACAGCATCAGGTATTTTCAGGAAGTGTATCAACTGCTCATGCTGACTGAAAACATGTTACTGCTATCTTGTTGTGATTTAATATGTGAGAGGTGTAAGTATTTGCTGAGTTTAGAGGCCACCATCTTACCTCACAACTCATTCAGTAAGCACAGCTCACACATACAGACACACACACACACACACACACACACACACACACACACACACACACACACACACACACACACACACACACACACACACACACACATACAGCATAGAGCATCTCCACTAAACCATCTTACACTGAGGACTAAGAAACCTCAGCCATTAAATAGCAACATAGCCATCTTCATCCTGCACAACCACAGTCAGTACACATACCTCTAAGAGTCACAAGGGAAGGGTGCATTCTCTAAATCCTAAAAGCCCATTGGGACTGCATCAGCCTACGGCAGTGTTTTAGTAATGGATGACTCTGCTGTCAGGCATATGGACACCACCCTCAACAGATGGATAAAAAGTGGGTGATAGCTCTCTTTTCAGAGCAAGGATCCAGGACACGACAAGGACTGAGAACCTTCCATCCTGACAAATATTGTAGTACCGTAACTGTGCTATCTTCTCTGGCAACTTATGAGGAAACACAGTACGTTGCGACCACAATTACATTTGTTGAATAACACAAAGTAAAACAGCAATATACAATCTTAGAACTTGAGTTAAGCGCTTTCACCTATACATAGTAGGCTTCTTCAGAAAAAAATGCCTAACATTAAGGGTCTCCTGCAACTTGAATGCATTCATATATGTGTAGTTATAGAGACATGGTTTCAAAGTAATGAAGGATATCCCTCTACTTATGAGTTTAGTGGATATCATGTCTTCAGACCTACTGGCAGTCGTGGAAGGGAATCACTAGTTGCCTAGGATATCTTTACCTCACAACAGATTCCTTGGAAAATCAATTTTGAACTTCTAGCTGTCCAGATCACCATAAGTAATATAAATTACTACTTTATAGCTAACTATCGAACAACCTCTGCATCCACTTTTTGAGCATGATAGCTATCTTAACAGATGAGCTGAAATTCCTGTTAAACCATTCATCTTTCTATTGTGGGACTTCAACTATCCATCAATAAACTGGCTAACTTACACTGTCAGTATGCATGTCCAGCACTTCCTTGACATGATATATTCAATCTTCTTCTTCTTCTTTCAGCTTTTTCCCGGTTAGGGGTCACCACAGCAGATCACCTGTCTGCTCATGATTGGCAGTGGAGATTTACAGTGTCGAGTTGCCAGCCTGGCACCCAACCTTCCACAGAAGGCACACACACATGCACACACACCTAGGGCCAATTTAGAGTGTCCAATCCACCTACAGCATGTCTTTGGGATGTGGGAGGAAACCGGAGCACCCAGAGGAAACCCACGAGACCACAGAGAGGACATGCAGACTCCAAAATCTACCTTGTACAAATAGTTAACCATCCTACAAAGGGCCCAACACATACTTGATCTTCTCCTCACAAAAACTGGCCACAACTTGTACACCTCCATATATAATAAAAAAATAAATTGTTACCATGCCTTGGATTTAGTGACCTATAACTAATACAATATTTTCTTTACTTATGAGATGTAAAATTTATTGTACATTAAGCTCTTCTCTTTAAACACTATAAAGACTTCAAAAACAGCAAAAAAAAAAAAGAAAACGATGGCAGCACCAGGAAATGACATTCAAGATTTAATCCACAAGTTCAAGACAATATTTCAAGTAAAATACAAGCCGAAAGTAAGCGCTTTTGTCTCCTGCAATGGAGACTTCTTCAGACTAATGGCTTACACTTAAACAAAACCTTTTTAAATACTAAAATAGCAGTCAATTAAACTTAATTGACAATCATTAAAAGCTGAATTAGCAGTTTTAAAACAACAGTCAGCCTAATGCTGACAAATACCTCTAACTGAAATCCATAATGCTTCAGTCCCTTCCTTTTGAAATACATAATCAATTCTTCTTTGTTATTAAGTCCTGGGGGAAAACATGCATTTAATCTAACCTGCCAGCAGTATTCCAACCACCCTAATTCTTCTTCTACATTAATACTTTTAACATTAGGATGCACTGAATCTATTACCAAACACTTAAAATTAATTTTACATCTATTTTCCACATAATGCTTACCCATAGCATTTTTTTACATCACCCGTACCAATAGCATAATGGTGTTCATAGATTCTCCTATACAATTCTCTTTTTGTTTTGCCTGCATAAAAGGAGCTACATTCTATACATATTAATACATAAACAACATTTTTAGATCTACATGTGAATCTACCTGGGACTTCTACTAAAGTTTTCCCAAGTGTAATTTCGTGACTTTCGATGTATAAATATTGACAATAATTACAATTGAAGCACTTTACCATTCCTTTCCCTTCTTCCACAGCCTTATTTTTATTTAACTTCTTTTGAAAAAAGTCTTCAAAATTTTTTGCTCTTTTTTGTACAAATTTTGGTTCATCTCCTAATTTCTTTATAATTTCAATATTTCCTTTTAATATTCCCCAATTCCTTCTAACTATACTTTTAGTAGTATTACAATCAGTACTATTATGTAATGCTAAAGCTGTGGTAAAATCTACAGAGATTTTATCCTTTGGTTTATCTACAATTACATTGTTCCTTTTCATAATTTCTTCTGCCATCACATTATCTACCATTTCTTGGGGGTAACCTATACTTAACATTCTCTTGCAAAAAATTGTCAGCCTCAACATGAAAGATTTCATCATCTTTCATCAAATTACTATTTATTTGACCTTTGACAATGTTCCACTTGGTCTTTTCTATAGCAGGTTAGATTAAATGTGTGTTTTCCCCCAGGACTTAATAACAGAGAAGAATTTATTATGTATTTAAAAAGGAAGAGACTGAAGCATTAGGGATTTTAGTTAGAGGTATTTGTCAGCATTAGGCTGACTGTTGTTTTAAAACTGCTAATTCAGCTTTTAATGATTAATTGTCAATTAAGTTTAATTGACTGCTATTTTAGTATTTAAAAATGTTTTAAGTGTAAGCCATTAGTCTGAAGAAGTCTCTATTGCAGGAGATGAAAGCGCTTACTTTTGGCTTGTATTTTACTTGAAATATTGTCTTGAACTTGTGGATTAAATCTTGAACGTCATTTCCTGGTGGTGCCATCATTTTTTTTTGCTGTTTTGGATACTGATTTGATTAATAGCGTGCTACAATAAAGACTTCATCAGAATAACATCTGGAAAAAAATGGTGACTTGGAAAGTAGAACCAGTTGGGATAACATTAGAATTTGTGGAGTACCAGAGAAAGAGGAAGCTGACAACATGACACAATTTCTAAATAACTGTTTACCTAACACATTAAACTTGCCATTGTCTCTTTCATTTGGAACAGAGAGAGCTGACAGATCTTTATCAAATGCTTCTTCAATAAACAATACTTCTGCATCAAGATCCATAACTGTTAAGTCCCTTTCTACTCAGTACAAAGACTTGGTATTAAAAAAAGCTTGGTCATATTCACCAATAAAAATAAATGGGAAAAAAAGCCTTCATTTTGATAATGACTGGACTTCCTTGGTAATTTCCAAGAGAAAAGGCTATATTCCTTTAATAAAATCTCTAAAGACATCAAACATCAAAGCTGAAATTTTATTTCCTGCTAAAGTCATGATTTTTATTCCTGAAGGTCAGAAAGTATTTAATACTCTTGATGAAGCCCTAGACTTTGTGAAAAAAATAAAATATTGGACAAAGTAGACGAAGTGGGTTGGTCTGCAACAAGATTAAAAAGACAAGACTACTAAGAATGGTTGGATTGCCAAGGAAAAAATAGCAATCTTTATTTCAAATGCTTATGAGTTGTGTCATTATTTTGAAATTATGTTTACAACTTCTTCTGAGGAAAGGCATAAAAAGGTAATTTCCTTTTTTCTTTTCTCTCCTTCCCTTCTTTCTTCTTCTTCTTACTCTTTGCATTAATAGAGAGATAGCGGACATATTGTCGGCTTGCTCTACTTATATTTATTATATTTGGTATAAATGAGGATCTGAAGAAGGTTTTTTACTGAAAGCGCGTATCCACCCTGAACCTTGTTTTATGCTACTTGGATTTTTATCTGTTTGTAGTAAAGAATTTGGCTTTCAACGTGACATGTTTGTCTCAAGACAGCCTTGGTGGTATGTCTTATCTTTTTTCCTGCATATTTATTATATTTGGGTGGCTGGGTACATATTTTATAGCATTCTGGATGACTGGTTTATGCTTTTTCTTTGGTTTCTACTTTACTTATTTTTCATATTTTTTTCTCTTCTTTTTCTTCTTTCTTTATTTTCCTAGTGGGCTTTTAGGAAGTGGTCCTGATGGTTGGAGGGAGCTATGTGTTTGTGTTTTCTCTGGCAGAGAAGTGCTGATTTTGTTTAATGTGAGGCTTTTGTTATTTCATATATTGTGCTTGTCAGAAACATTATTAAAAAAGAGAGAGAGAGAGAGAGAGAGAAAATGCAGCTCATCTGAAGTAGTCGCAAGTTCTCTGTTGACTTTAAACTCAATTTTGCATCTGTTTTCCTGCTCAAATGAGAATTCTTACTTGTTTAAACACCCTGCAGAGGTTGCAGGGTATAATCCACTGTGGAGAGGTTTGTAGTGTTTTTCCATCACTGCATGAAGAAACAGGAAGTCTCAACTGAACTTTGAACTCTACAAGATGATATTGGATGGAATGTTATGACGGTAAAGGGAAAGGATAAATGTGAGAAATTTGAAGCTTAATGATTGTAAGCAATTGTAATATTTGCAAAGTTTTTAACTCTCATTATCATTTTAATATAAGAAGCCAAACTTTCCAAATGTAACATCTGTACATACTGCTCTGCTCAGCTACTTTTTGTCACTAGGACTTTTCAAAGCTTATTTAAATAAATTGTTAAGTAGAACAATTGTATGATGAAAGAACATATATATAAAGAGTTCAAACTTATTAAATAGAAATTAATATTAACTGTTTTTTTCTGTGCAAACTACAATACTAAAGATGCTGTTATTGTAAAGACATCATCATTTTTATGTTAGTTTTTTCATTTATCAAAGGTGAAGTTCCCTTATGTTTACATGTTTACTTTTATCTTTGTTTTAGTTTCTTTTTGTTTGTTTTAATGTAGCTACTGCAGTCAGTAAGAATCATAAATGATATTTCCTTAAGCAAGGGGGATGAGGAATTGAGCTCTGCAATTGTGGAAGAATGTCATATTCTGTATATGTATGTATGTTTGCTTTGCTGACTGGGTTAACTTTGCCATACAGTGGGGACTCTATAGAGAGGAATGCTCCAAAAACATGAAGTGGCATGCAAGAAACAAATAAGATAGAATATTTTGTACAATTTAGATTTAAATTACTTAATTTGTTAGAATTACACACAATAAAATGATAGAATTTAGATATATGCAGCGAAGCGGCCATACATGCACTTATAGAGTACCATACCTAGATAATTACACAGAACAACTATTTTCATCTTACTTGTGAACCAAGATGGATGCAAAAAAAATTAAGCCATATAATGAAGAAAAAGTATACTCCCCTTATAATTTGGGAGGTTGGTATAATGGTTAATGTGCTTACCTTGCAGATACAAGGTGCAGGGTTTGATTCTTACATGGGGTAACTGGCTAGGCTTAAAATGGCCCACAAGGGCAGTTAGCCTAGTACTAATCTATGAACCTATAAATAATGATAGTAGATGTAAAGTCGGGCATACTGACTATGAGAATATGAAGAAGTTACTAGAAGGAAAATTATAAAAGTCAGGCTTTGGGAAGTGAGAGGATGTTCGAAGAAGGAGCAATGACATTAGAAACAGACAGATTATTTATATTGGAATAAGGAGGTATAAATGTCTGTCTTATATCACATGATGTTTCCTTGAAGCTGAATGTATAAGGGGAGAAGTTCTGTGATTAAAGAAATGTACATTGTAATGATTTTGCAATGTTTTAAAACATGTGGGTCTTAGCAAAACAGGTAGTCTATTCCATTTTATGGGAAGATAGATACCTGGAGCCATATTCTGTATTTATGTTAGCTATTTTGATGTTCACAGAGCACTGACTGATAGATGCAGGTAGTTGCATGCCATAATAGTAGGTCAACTAAATTACGGTATGACCCATTATATTTTTGTTTGTTGGGAAATGCCAGGCATTACTTAAATTTAGGTTTACTAGAATTTAGTGTTTAGTCACTAAGTGGCAGCTCAAAGCATTGCTTTCTTTTTTTGCTTTTAATAGAATATGACACCACTGTTTAGCCCATTTTATGAGAAGTTAATTGGGAAAACAAACAATCCTAAAATAAC